>NW_019100581.1:609455-633697 GCF_001856785.1 Myzus persicae | reverse complement strand
GGGGGGGGGGGGGTCCAAACATTTTGTTAATTCTAACATTTTATAGGTATTTGATACTAGAAAACTGTCATTTATTTATTATTATACTTAACGTCTTCGTGTGAACACCATCTACAATATAATACAATGCCAAATTAAAATTCCAATATATTTAGTTACCTAACCTTTTTTGGGGGGTTTTGGAGGGGGGAACCAGTACTCCTGGATTCCTCCCGGCTCCCGTACATACGTCACTTATTGTCTCCGCCTTACAAGTACGTAACATGGCTAGTTTTAAGCTCAGCAATCACGTTTGATAGTTTAAAAATGAGAGTGAATTATGAAAATTAAAGTTAAGAGCATTATATCTAGAACGTCTGGTGGGCTATTTACTATATTTTAATTTTAAAGCGATTTATGAGTATTCTAAGATGTATAAACAATTTACAATTATTTTAAAATACTCATGACTCGCTTTAAAATTGTTATCTAATAAAAAATCTCGCGCGATGCTCTAGATAATAAGTTTGTTTTTAATTTTTATAAGATGTCAATTCATACTCTAATTTGTAAGCTAACGGAGCTAAACGTGATATGTCGACCGTACAATTTGGTATGTTACGCACTTGTAAGACGGAGGCAACACATGCGGGTATAACATCCTATTAAGCGAATTCGATACCGTGATTTTCTGTCTTTGTCCAACACAAGAGTGGCGTAGGATTTTAGACTTGTTTTTTGCCAAAAGTACTAATTTGTTTAATGAAACGATAAGAATTCTAAAAACAGATTTCAATTATTTATCGTCAAGACTATTCGCGTGAGATCAACTTTTTCACATTTTTGGTATTATTCCCCAAATTCCTTAAAACGTTATAGTGAAAAAGAGTAATCGAAAAATATTGTCATATTTAAAGTTTTGGAGAAGTTAAAATCGGAAAAATCAAAAATGTGGAAAAGTCGAGAAGACTTGACGAAAAGTTCAAATCAGTGTTCGGAATGCATCTCTTCTCTATATCAATCAGTGCGTTTGGAAAATGCACACGTCCAAAATCCTTTACCTAGCTAATGATATAGACATGACAAAGAAAATCACGGAATCGGATCCTCTTAGGAGGACGTAACATTGGCATTTGTTGTCTTCGTCTTGCAAGTTCGTAACATAGCGAATTTAGAGGCGCTCTGCAGCAGATCACGTATAGCTTCGTTGGTTTAAGAATTAGAGTGAATCGACCCGTTATAAGACTTGATGGCAGGAACATTATCTGCGTTTGTGTGTTGGTCTTTTACGATATAGTTCCATTTTTCAGCAAGTCATTCGTATATAATAATATAGCGCAAGTTGACAACGCTCGCATACAACTTGAAACTAAAAAAATTGAATCGTCGTAAAAAACCTTCATACAAACACAGACAGTGTTCTCACTGTCAAATGTCATAATAGATCGATCCACTGTGTCTGCTGAGCGTACGTCGGGTAGGTTACGCACTTGTGAGACGGAGACAAAAAATGACATTGTTAATCGTTTGATCTGAGGCCAACTGCGACGATAGGATGTATAGTAAATCACGATAATCGTTATCCTCGGTGGTCCTCGACCCTACGGAATTTGACGGTTCTTCTACAGTCATATAGTGACGGTGACTTTTTCTTCCACCTTTAAATATTTTTGCCGACTGCTGCTCGTGGCGGTAACTAATCGTTTCGGATCGGAAAAAAAAACCTATCGACGATTTATGGACGGCATTAAGCGAGTTGTATGACAAATGATATGATATTGTTCTGGATAATATGCAATATTTCAATTTATTGTGTAGGTATAGGCATATTATGCCCGTATTGTGGTTTGTTATTGCGCCGTTCGATTTCTGTACGAGTGGGCAGACATTGCGGTAAATATAAATGACATTCTAAAAATACGATGTCGACTAAACGTTGTGAAAAAAAAAATCAAATGGATCTGGGGTTCGAACAACACAGCCAAAGTGATCGATCCGAATAAACGTGTTAAACGAGATTAACTGCAATAATTGCGACTGGCGAGTGTAAGTAGTTACATGCACACCTCGTACATTATGTATGTATACAATAAATTTAACAATATAATCGCTGCGTAAGACGTTTATTCGCAACGAGTTTTTTCAATAATTCATCTGCAATAGTTTGCACTGAACATACTACCGTGCTACAATAAATGACGACGACGACGACGACGACGACGACGACGACAATAATAATAATAACAATAATAATAATAATAATAAAAACGAAGATCGTTTATAGACTATATTGGCGGCCGGTATTATAACAGCTAGTATAAATATTATATTGATGTGGCACTTAAGTACTAGGAAGCTGAACGCGTCACGATTTCGCACTATTCATTTTCACGAAATACACGTCTCATGCGTAAATCTTGTCGGCTGCCGATAGGCATAATAACATAGTGCGAAAAACGATGGTCGGCAGCTATAATATTATATTATGAAAGGTACGCGAAACGCCGAAATGTCCGTAGGTGCAACGTTTTTCATTGCCCCGTCCCTGGCAGTACGATAATGATTTTCGACGATTTCGATAAACAAATACGATGTGAGTGGCGCATAACTGTAACGGATCTATCTCGGCAACTAACACTTGCCACGACCACGTTACACGACCATTTGTATACTACTACTGTGGGCGTTACCGTTTTGGCCAAAATGTACTCTTCCCCTTTCGGCCGGTACGATTTTAAACCCCAAAGAAAAATACAAAATAATCGTGCGCACGCTTTCTGCTTAACTTTACATGATAATTTGATAGTTTGATAACCTTTATACATAAATATATAGGTACTGGTAACAATTTTAAAAAGTACGTATTAGTAAGCACGACCATAATTGTTAATAATTGATTAGGTACATCAAACAAGGGACAACACTGGTTTATCTTTATACTTCCAAACAACCATGCAACTGTATGAACGAAATTACAATTCCATTAAAAATTAATTTTTGATTTGACTAATTTTTTCAAGCAGTAATGGAATTGGTTTTTATCAATCATGTTTAATTAAATTGTTAGTTTCAGTTATTTTAACTGTACATTTTAAAGAAAACTGTACTGGTCAGAAACGGACAGTGTCCGAAAAAGAAACGGTGAGTTTCAGCTGAAAATGAAACCACCCTCTTCTATGACCCAAGAAATCAAATTGATTTAATCGATCGCTTCCCCGAAAATGCATTTGAAAGTTATAAATGGCTGTCGCCGGGCACCGGTCTACTTATCAAAGTCGACCGAAATATTTGTTATTAAAATATAATACAAAAAACAGTAAGTAGGATTAGAATAATTATTGTATTAGGATTGGGATTTGGGGTGTCTCAAAATATATTGGTAGTCCGAAAATAATCTGTTTATGGTATTACAGCACTTCATACGATAGTATTGAATACGTGCGACTGCGCTTCAACTGTGAATGGAGGAGCAGTGAGCACCGAATAATATTATAATAGTTAAAAAGTCGTTTGCCTTAAACATATTATTCACAACCAAAATTGTTAGTTATTTTGGGAAGTGACTTAGTACCACGACTGTGGGCATTTGTAATACAACAGCTTATAGCTTTTTTTCGACACTAGGTAAACACCTGCATTGGTGTGACGGTATAATTATACTTACAATATTTATTTTACCAACAGTTACTTTACCGAAGAAATCACGGAATCCATGGTGCATACAATAAAATGGTTGACGTTTTGTTTGAGCCTCAAATATAATATTAATACCGATCAAACACGTCACACTAGAACGCCCCGAGTTCAACATCTCCAGACAAATCCTCGGAAATCCATCATCGATGAAACGAGCACTCGGAGAAGAGAACTCCAAAAATATATACAATTTCTTCACAAACATAGGCTTAGCAAAAAAAAAAAAAATATTGTACATGATAAACTTTACACTCCCCTTTTTACGTTTAACGTAATGTCTCCCCATAAGATTAATACTTTACAATTTATCATCATAGGCTAATGACCTGAGATGTTGAAGCCTTTTAACCTAATAAATAAAAAATAAAAAATATTAATACATATATGGATATACATTATGTTTAAATTTGTTTCTATAAAACTAGCTTGACATTATTACAATAATAATATAATATATTACAATAATTTACCTTAACCTAGTTCGAACCCCGTTATTGCGTATGAAGAGTATAATATTATGTGCATTATATATTAACATTATCTAGTTCACCACACAGCTACACATTTGCGTACACATATTTCGTGTCCAACGCTAACTTTCAGCGATAATTGCTATATTTATGAGTGTTTATGATTGTGTACAGATTACGGAACAAGTTACGTATTTTATGGCATTATAATATAGATGTGCGTGTGTGTATACATGATCGGATACATCGTTAAACGTTTCTGTGTCCGTTTCACTCAGCGGTCGTCGTCATCTCTATCCGTTTCACGAAACGCGTATATATATAATATAATAACGATAATTTACGCTAAATGCGAATCCACATAAATTTGTTCCGACGCAATTGGTCCAGAGACGGGTTTGTTTCCCCCGCAGCGATCGATAATCAATATTTAATTTGGTTTTTTTTTTTTTTTGACGTAAAATCGTCCGAATCGACGTAATTATTAATTAGTACATCTGCGTGCCAACGTATTACAGGATAGGTACTTTATTTTGCTGTAATATAATATTATATATTTTATGGTATTTTCGTGCAGCGACTCATTTCGCGGTTCTCCGCTCTGCAGACCGTGTCACGTCTACACAGAACTTGTGATCTTATCGTTAAGTAGACAGTGATCGTGTGTGGAGAGTTTTATTTCCCGTTTTTTATTTCCTAGCCAGAATTTTCGGTAGAGTTATGCTCTTTATAAGTATACCTACGTGCGTACATAATTAAACGGGGTGGAGTGTAAAAACTAAAATTATATTACAAATTACGGTTAGGTCATGCCGCGTCGTCGGTCCGTGTCGATAGAGATCAATTAATTTTTACGTGCCAATAGGACCTTAAGGTACGTGCACGAAAAATGTTATTGCCATGCGGCGAAACGTCAAAAACTATTACAAATACACATCGAAAGTAGATAAGTATGTAATTAATGTATGACGATGGACCTTTTAACAGCAAATAGCACTCATTGTTTTCACTAAACAACTTTGTTCTATTCGAGATTTTATTTTTGCAAACAATACGTGGTACAATTCACATAATAAAAAATTTTATATTTATATTTGTTTTGATTCTTTTATGTTAAGACCATTTCGGTATTAGATGGAAATATAATATAATAGTTCATATTTTAGTATTTTACACTCTGAAGCAGAAAAGCATAATATTTTTGTACATCACTCCGATCGTCTCTAAGCATCAAATGTTTACTTTAATTACGAAATAATGTTATAATAATAATTATCTGTTCAAACAAATTATGAAACATTAAAATTATAGTTTACCGATGTTCCTTGCTATTCAATTATCTTCAAAACAATTTAAAGTAGTTTCTATGATTGTGGTAACTCGTGGACTGAGAACCAAATAGTGCTAAATTAATTTTTTTAACTCGACTTTTTTATACCTAAATATCGAAGTTTAGTCATCGATGCTCTATAACGACTTGAGTTCAAAAAAAAAACCATATACAACTATTTATAAGGGGTTTGCACAAATTCTGTGCCCCTCCTTACAAATTAGTACAAATGAGCGTATAATAAAATTGCAATATTTTGTGAACATGGAAGGCTGGAGTGATGTGCGGGTCAATCAAAAGTCGGTGATATTCCGCGAAATAATTTAGCCGGTAATACGTGCCTCCCAGACGGAGTATATTATATAGTATGTGCGGTGGAGGTCTGCAGAGCTCGTATCGGTCAGGTCCGCGTAGCGACAGACGATAACGTTAGTATAATAATATTATTATGATATATAATAATCGGGTCGTTTCTATTCACTGTAAACGACGATTTCCGCAATAATAATAATAATAATGGCAATTCCTATGCGAAACCGCGAGCCGTCCGCATATAATAATAAATATTATAATATTTGCAAACGCTTAGGTATACACCTATCCGCCGCGGACGTGATATCGCCCTGTCTTGGCATGGACTCGAGAACGCACACACAGTTAATAACTCGCGAAAAAAATTCAAAACTCCCAAATGAACCGCGGCAGAGAGGTTCGTCGAGCGTATAATTTAGGCATACGCCGCCGTAGAGACGAGTGCCAACATATTGTACGAGAATTTTTATTTATTAATATTGTACATACGGTTCTACCGGCGTGGGGAAAACGAAAAAAATCAAACGTGCTGTCGATATTACAGCATTATATTATAATATTAAATTGATATTCACACGCTCGTCGAGGAGTGTTAATTACCGCGGCGGCCGTAGCGGTTTGATATTGCAAAGTCGATTTCGACTTTTTTTATCGTTTTCACCTTCTCCCCTCCAAGGTATTATAGGCATCATCTTCCTGTAAAAATGGAGCCCGGACCAACAATCGCCTTTTATACATTTTTAGCTGTACGGTAATCGAATGTACTGCGAGGTGAACTTTCTCCGTTGAACTTTTTTCATCTCCCTTTAAAAATGGAGCAAGAACCAACAAATTCATACTACTGATCATCATGATATCAGAAAATGGAACGAACTAACATGGTATACGTACAAAGCAACAAAGGTGATTTTCCACACAAAACTTCGCGGAGTTCCGCGGGATAACACCAAGGACACTTAACGACTTATTTACAACTGTAGACCGAGGGACATTTTGTAAACATTAACACTCTTTACTCGTTGCACGCGGACAGGGGCAATCCATTTAGACAATAATCGTGCACGTGTCCCGTGAAAATACATAAGTAATTTTATACATATTCGCCTATACGATCAGAGACAAACCGCGAATACAATATTATTACACCGATATTCGTACATTCAACTAGAACTTTTCGAACAACAAGACGGTTATCCGAAATGGTGTAGACAATTTTTGAGACGTTAGTAAAACAAAAATACCCGACAAGGAGAAATAACTGAAAGAAAAAAAAACTTTATTTATAAAGACGTTAAATAGTAGTGGCCAGACGTCGTACTAAAAATTAATGTGTTGAAGTGTTTATGCATGTATTGGATGTATAAATTGAGTAACCTTTTTTGTTTTGGTTTTTTAGAAACACGTGAGTGAACATTTTAATTCTGAGTACTACAAATACAACGAGTTATGTCGGATATATTACATATAGTTACGATCGGGGTTCTCAAATATAAGGAATTTTTTCGTAAATTATTATTTATAAAAATTGGTCAATTAAAAATGGTTGCTGTCTTCACAGAATCACAACAGTCCATCGTCGCGCGTCGGTATATGATATAATATAGGTCAGTGTTGTACAACTCGACGGTAAAAGATCTCTGCAGTCGATCCGGATCTGACGATTTTAACATAAATATGTTTTCGGGCTGGATACGACATTTTTTCTCGTCACTTGTATCAATACAAACATATTTATGGTTCATAGATTTAGTCCTTGTAGAGAAGTTAGAGTATAGCTCTCTATGTTTTTCAGTTTTTTTGCATTAATTTGGGCCGTTCGCTTAATAGTTAATAATAATTAATACTAATTAATAATTAATTATTAATTTATATTAATTAATTAATACTTGATCTTTCTGGATAACAACACTCAGTGCCTGCGTAGACATATATTATATACGTCATCTTAATATATATAGTATATATTATATACTATATAGAAATCACATCATAATCAAATTTCAAATCGTCCTTGGAGATCTCAGAAAATGTAGAGAGCATAATTTGAACTACTTTCGATTTATATACATCAAGTGCTGTTTCCAATTCAATTGGTATTTTTAACCGGCAACAAGGTGCACAGGATCATCTAGTATTATAAATTATACTGTATACAAAAAACAAATACGTACAAAAAATAGCGTTTAAAACGTCGTAGATTTTAAATATTCAAACAAAATTTATTAGGAAGATAATTCTTCCCTTTAAAAAGTGGCCCGATCGATGTCCATTAGACGCCCATTGACGAGTTCAAATCAGTTTTCAGAAGTCTTGAATGGCCTCATCAGATATGAAATTAACAACATATGTTGGTACCTACATTTCCGCCGAAATAGTTGTCCGCTTGCAATCCCCCCGTGTTTGAGCTTACCACTGGTAGTACAGTATAAGCAGTACGTCACACACGGACATTTTTCACGAGTACCCGTGTTACAAGCGTATAAAATAAATTGCGCTCCGAATAAAACTACCCAGAAGCGTGCTTCATATTATTATTATTATTATTATTATTGTTATTAATGTTTTGCGACGACGATAATAGTAGTAATAATCTAGTCCGCACGGATCTCGAAAGAAAAGTAACAATAATTATTGTTGTCGTCGGTCCGCCGCAGCCGGCCGAACGTTCGTGACCGGACTGCGACAGTGCCATCATATCGCACGGCAAAGGGCAAACCATTAGACGATATAAAATATATATATTTTTATAATGCGTACATAAAATATAATATTGTTGGCTCGTCGCAAACTGTCTTGTTCTCGGAAGTCCACGGCACGAGTCGAGAGAGAAACGCGTAGCCAGTTCGGTTGAGAAATTATAACTTCCATCGCTTCCTGCAATCAATCCGGCGGCGCTGCTCGCGTTACCTGCTCACTCGATGAACTATAGTCGTTATAATAATGCGCTTCATAAACTACCTATTTTTTTACCGTTTTTTTTTCCACAATTTCTGGACAAAATAAAATATGTTCGGTCAGCGTAAGATGGCGCGTGAAAACATTCCAACTCGCAATACTGCGAATGTCTCGTAGGTACCTACCCGCATGTTATACGCGCGCTTACTTCATTATTGAGTTTAGATTCGTATCGAATGTACTGTATGATTACACGTTAATTTATACTTCCTGCAGAGGTACATAATACCGATAATAATGTAGGTATGTACCTGCGAATTAAGTCCGATTGAAAAACCGAAACGTAAGTAGGTACTTGCAAATACTAATTACCGCCCGTTTATGGTCTAAAACGTTTACCGGGTACCCGCGATGTTTACTTTGACGTTGATTACTCGGCGTTAGCTGTATAATACGTAACCGCTGGAAAACAAATGAATCAAAGAAAAAAGTCAAAGAGGTCTGATGAGGTATATCAATTCAAGAACGAAGACGTATTATTTTTTGTAATATATTGTACGAAACTATTGATTAGTTAGTCGTAATATGTTAATCGAGTAATGTACGAAAAAACTAAAGCGGATATTATAATTAATAGCGGTTGACATTGAAATGTTTCAACACAATAACAGTAATATATTACACGGTCTTGCAATAATATTATTATGGTTGTCATCGTTGATCCATCAAATGCCGTTCACATGGAATATTTAATGTTTTTAAATCGAATGTATTCTTAATTAGATTCCAATAAACATGTCAAGATTAATTTAAGCAGTTGTTGTGCGGTTGCCCCGAGAGATAATGTCGCACAATTATAACAATAATCGTATCGCTCCACAGTGTAAGGTCGCCACCACGACTAGAGTTGTCTTTTTAATGAACCACGGATCGGCCGGTGTTTTACCGTAATAATAATATAGTACCTTACACTGTTACGTATAAAATGCAATTGTTATAGTAGTTACACAACGCATGCGCGTCGGATGAATTGTAACGACGATTGTACGATAATTATAATATTGGTCTCACATAAATCGTATGAGATGAAAACCGCGTAGGTAATATTATAAATCTCTCGGCGTTCCTGTGCCGATCAAAACAACGACGTTCACATTATAATAATGGCCGAACACTGTATGGGTATACATACAATACCGACGGTTGAAATTATAATTTTCTGTTACAATTTATTTTCCGTTGTTTTATTGGCATTGTGTAAAGGCCTCATTAATCAAGTGGGTTACATTAACGTATAATTATATGCAAATGAACGACTCGGACCCGCCGTGTATTATACATATAGGTACGTACACATATTATGGAACGTGTGCAGGGCGTTAGAGGTATTTATAAAATCTGTATTATAACATTATTAACATATAGTAGGTACGGAAAAGAATATATTTTTCTATCAGACATAAAATAATATGAGATCCGGGCGTATAATATTATGTACCCGCCACGTGTACATCATATGGGGAACAAAATACATTATTTTATTAATGATTGCAAGTTATTTTGCAATGCAGCGCAATTAAACAGCGTAATAATAATATTTATTATTCGTCTAAAATTATACACACATTATATTTTTTACTATTTATTAATAATTCTGTATACTATTGCGGCCGCTTATTCGAGGGACGACGGACAGGTACTTTTTTATTATGTTATAAATAAATTGTTATTCGACATGCAAATTTATTGTTATTTATAACCTTGATGGAAATGAATCAATGTGCCTATATAAACAACAATTTCGAATGGCCATTGGAACTATAAGAAATAAGAATGCAATACATCGTTTTTAGTGGCTTCGGGAAGTATACGGGCCATATAGTCACTAACCCTTTATTCGACAAAAAATAGTTTCTCCAATTTGATTGCTACACGATTTTTTTATCTTTACTAAAGTTTGTGTAACCTATAATTAAATGTAAATAATTGAAACAGATAATACTTTATCGTGCACCGAGAAAAACAGACAATTCATAAATCTTTTTTTCATAAGACAAAAATCTATATTTGTTCTATAACGGGTGTTTTTTTTTGCTTTAATACTTGTAAACAACTTTCTGGTTTAAATGAAGGTCCAATAGGTGTTTAAATAGATTTATCTCAAGAAGAAATTGCAACACAAATTTTATTTGAAAGTGCGTTTGATAGTTAGGAATATTTTCCAAAATACAAACGGTTTTCGTATTTTTGTTGAAAACCCCCTCCCCAAGTGCACGCTATGGTTTGGAGCAGTGAAATTACTTAGATTTTAGACTCCGATATCTCTTCTGGTAGGATAGTATTCTTATTGGTACTTGGAAATAAGAGGGGTCAAAAGTAAAAAATTGTCAATAATTTTCATAATAATTATTGCACATGCCAAAAAAAAATATTTTTTTATCTGGCTGTAATTCAAAAACGATCAGTATTCTATTATACTTGAAATGTTCACCAAATAAGAATTTTCTATAAATGGCATAGTTTTCAAAATCTCCTTTTAAGCTATTTGTAGACATGTGAAATATTTGAATAAAGCATGAAAATAATGGTTCAAACTGTAACCAAAAAATCTAAAAATGATCTTAACTCAAATTTTTTTTTTAGTCATTTCATTTATTTGAAGTTAAAATATAGACGAAATTAGATTTATAATTTTGAAACGAAAATAATTAAGATTTTAGTTATTTGTTTGAGATTCCAAAATATTTTTCACGGAGACTTGAAACTTTTACTTACCATTTCATAATATCTTATGAAATATGTACACAATGACAGTTTCAAAACATTTCCATTAATCTATTCGGAAATGAAGTCGGCATTGACTCAAAAGTCAATAACAACTATATATATTAAATAAATATATATTATAATGAAAACTATCTCGAAAACAACTCATTTATCATGTATTTTCAAATAACAAATGTAATGTTTTCGCCAAAAATTAATTTATCTCACCGTATTACTTATGTTAAAATAAATTAAGCGATATCAATACATCATAGACTAAACTCAGCAATGTATATAATACGCTGACAGTCTGTCTTCGCAGTTCGCTCGGAATCCTTTGCAACGATTTATCGTTAAATTCAAATATAAAGTATACGTACATTACAGTGACTTACTGATTGACGAGCTACACTCAACACCTACAACTGTACAACAGATGAGCGGTCACCTACTTTTTTCCCCCCATCTAGGATAACCCATACCAAAGTGTTATCACCTACTTCGCATATCTTCGATTGATTTTATTTCGTTAGTATATCATATTATTCGATTTGCAAAAAAATCGTGCAAATCATATGGTTGTATTATAATACGTAGGTAGGTGAGGTGCCTATCGCCTGGAATAATTGATTGCGATACTTATAAGTGATAATGTTATTGAACGAATTTCACTTTTTGTAAAATCGGCGTCTACACTCGCATTTCGTGTGTACATGTTTATATGTTGCTATTTTTAGACTTAATCTTTTTAACCATTGGCGAGTGTATTCTATACAAACTACAAAGTTTACAAATTACTTTTCAGTTTTAACTATATACATAAATACCATATACAAAGTATAAATATAAGTTGTATGAATTTATTTCATTAGATGATATCTTATACAATTGTATATTGTTTGTTTTTCTCTGCTATTAATGTTCTTGTACACAAGCGTATATAGTTTAGTCTACAAAGTTTTCTTATTTTTGGTATTTTTAGTAACTGCAGCGAAGCAAAAAATATATGATTTCGTAATCTCGATCATATCTGAGGTTTTTTTTTTATATCATTCTATTTTTCAACCAGTAAAAGCAAACAAATTAGTAACCACGCTATAATGGATTTCAATAATGTTGTATTCATAGTTTATAAGATATTACAAATTAAGTTCAACATAAAATTAAAATTTATAAATGAGTTTATCAATAACGTCTTTGTCTAACAATTGTAGTTTGCTGCAGCTCGCCTGACGTGGCGGTGTAATATAAATTCTATTATATCTTTCCATTTATAATAATATGTAATTATTATAGGTGATTATAAAATATATTCATTTCGATTATAATATTATGTGGCAATTTATTTGTAAGACAATGAACCGATTTCCCACTCTTTTATTGTTAGGAATACCCGGTTTTTTTTTTTAATAATTATTATTTTTACAGTAGGTATCCGTATAGCTATATTATATTTTCACATCGTGATTTGTGACGTTAGTTGTATAAATTATAATTTATACGACTTAACAATATAAAATAGTTATAAAAATACTTCGCAAATTGAATGTGTAATATGCGTATAAATTACACATAGTGTGTAATATAATTTTAAACTTTTCGTTGTTATGTGTAATATATTGTGACTAGGAACTGCTGTTATGGACGTTAGTAAATCATGAATAACATTGCTCGATGGTTATTTAACCCCAACGTAAAAATCCGTAGCGTATAGCCTGCTTCTATATCAATACTTAAAATGTTTTTAGTTCAATTAATGACGGTATATGTGTAATAATAAATATATGATATGATATAAAATTATAGCACAGTGTCGGACTGCCATATGTTTATAGTATATAGGGCCTCGCCCACGGTTTTATTTGAAACTTCATATATTTTAATATCAAGGATTAATGGACATTTTTACGTTACAGGAATGTATTTCCGAGTGCACCACACTAAATTATACATCATATTGGACTGAATCAACAAGGGCCGCGTTACCCGACGACAGTCATCGTCAGTCGTTATCAAAGTACACGTCGAGTAAAAATTTGTGTTATAAAAAAAAAAAAATAAGCTAAAATAAAAAACATCATTAAAGGATAATCACCGATTTTTAAAAGTGAAAAATCTCCGCTTATACGTCGTATAATGGAATGTAGTGTTTGTGTGGGTGTATAATAAGGACACGCATAATATTATGTCATATAACATAGGTACCATTAATACCTTGTGGGTTTTTGACCGACATTGAAAGTTGATCTCAATAATTACTATAATAGTATAGGTATACTGGTGTCACGAAAGAGTAAAGAATAATTATTGTGTTCAGAAAACATACATTTTTGGTACTATTATCGTAATGTTAACCGAGTAGGCAATACAGATATCCACAAGTCAATGGATTCGTAAACATTATCAAATATCCACGTTTCATCGAACTCGTCTGGTTATCTGGTAATGTACCTAGAATGACGTAATAATTTTATGAGGACGCATTATTCGTTTAGATATCCGTTCGACGAATAATTACGTGGAACGATTTTCGAGTGCAATAAAAGTGACACACGATTACAGCTACACAAGTCAATTATATTTGAAAATAAAATTATAAATTAAAGTTGTAGGAAACAGTATTCAAATCATAATACATCTACCTGCGGCAGTAAAAATAAACAATAATTTACAACCACAAAACACTGTATGGAAATTAAACTAAATCCTCGATGTCCTTGTAACGAGGTAAAAGAGGGCTTCTGGGTTCCGGAATTTTCTCAACAGATGTGTTTTGATTATTTTTGTGTATTTGTGAAATGAAATTCCTTCAACGTAAACACCATATTGATATGGTTTTTTTGGTATATAAGTATCATATGAGTTGAAATCATGCCTATGTGGTTACCAAAAGCTTGGCGAATGTTATTAAATTGTCGAGTATATATATTATATATATTATATATATACTCTAGGGATGGGAGTCTAAACTTTTTTCCCGTACATAGATATTTAATTGTTTAAATTATTATCAATTTTAAAATACAATATCGTTACAAACATTTTAAACTCGCGTTGTGAATCAAATTCGTACACTTTTATTTCTTGTAGATGCAGTTGTAGGTAACACAGTGTTTATGATTCCGTTTTATTTTTTGTACCTTAGTATATTATGTAAACCTATAGTATGGTTTTAAAAAAATGTTGCAACTTTAAAGTAATTTATTATATTTTACAAATATATACCTATTTTCTATCCGAACTGTTTAAAGTAAAGTATTTTACTATCTTTGCTCATACTTGAATAAGCACCTATACGGCTATACTTTAATAATATCTATATTATAATATTATGAGATATTGAAAGTAGAAATAATACTTTCAAATCGTAACGTTCAACTGTATGACCCTTACAAGTTACAAGAGACATTCAATTGTTTGAAAATTCTCGTTTCTCGCATGCAGTGAGACTTTTAGCTAAAAGTATAAAGTTTGTTGTGACTGGATGTTATTCGGTTCGATGCAATCAACGACCGCCGCCGCCTAGACGACGTCCTGTTTGTCCGATGGCGTGTAATATAGTTATTGTTGTCACAGTATTTTCTGTGTGGAATCCATTCGCAAACGGGAAAGCAATATTATTATATCAACGAAATGTGCGATCTCCTCTCATACGAGTAGGAATTACTATTAAATCATAATACCTATAAATTATAGGTAGGTCGTAGGTAGGACACCTTCCCAGGTGTCGTTACGGTTTTATGGGCACTTCATATTATTTTATGCTTCACGCCGTGAGGTGTATCGTCCACGATTTAATATGTATATTACATTGCCCTGTATAATATTATTTCCACGTGAAAAGCGAGTGACGTCCAAAGTTATTAACAATTATTACATTAATATTATTTATTCGAAAATTTCTCTCCTCGAAGTAGAAACACGTAATATACACATAGGTACACCCGCAAAAGCCTGCAAGACTCGCGGTGTTTCTTCGGTTCAAATATAATAGTTTTATGTCCTTTTCTCCTCAGTCTTCCTCTTAGGTGACTTGCAGACCGGTGATGTTGATCGACATGAGTCGATGTCCACTGCACCTTCGTATGGACCGTGACGCCTATGAATCAAAATAGAATGCTCATGACCGGCGAAGGTGTCGTGATGTACATCGAGACCAGCTGGTCATAATTGTGGTATGCGGTCACGCGGTGGTCGTCGGGCTCATCGAAAGTCTAAAGAAATCGCTGCTGCAGAATTTCGACTAACTTCTTAACACTGACATCGTGTTTTCGGGATGGATACAAAATACAATTTGTTCCGTTTTTGATTCACTTCTTTAGCACCACTGTCCTATTCCAGTAACGATCCTGCTGTTTTTAAATCCACAAACCTTTTTTTACTATAAGCCACTTGTTGAGTACAATAATATTGTAATAAACGCAATATGCGTAATAATATCATCGGTCGCCAACACAATCGTCGTCGAACCTTTGTCTTCGTAGATTTATTACCGCCTCGCCGGCCCGGTAAACGCTTATGTTAGTCCACGTGACGCTACCATTAAAGTAATATACATAATGATAAAATACAGCTGGCACAGGTTGTAACAACAACAACAATAATAATAATAATAATAATAATAATAATAATAATTGCTCTGGACTTCGCATACCGTCCGCCTCATCGTAGCGCTCGCCGTAATGAACTCTGCGAGCAGTTCGATTGTTCGTTACAATTGTATTTTTTTTCATCATCATTATTATTATTATTATTAATTCTCCGTCTTGTTCAACGTAAAGTAGACGGTTCGTTTTTTATTGTTATTTTTATTTTTCTAATTGTCTTACGTGTAGCCGTGTAGGTACCTATACCTATATCCAATAGCGATATTAAAATCAAACACGCATACTTTTTTCTTTACTTTTATCTCATTAAGATGAAAGCAAACTGTACTATTTAAAATAAAATCTGTTTATTATTTAAAACAAATAATTCAGAACATGACGTTCTATAGTGCCATACTAAAAATGTGTGCCTATATAGTGTTCTATAGATAAAAAAATAATTCGAAACAATCGTAGGTAAGTAATTATAGGTACTCATAAAATCGTGGTTTAATATTTGTTGCGGATATATTATTATTTGGCTGGATGATAAAATTGTCTCTAATTTATCTAATCGACTCAAACAATTTTTTTTAAGAATAATCGACTTTCGGTTTCTTTGTCATCAATATAATATAATATCTTCGATCTGCAAAAATACCATATTGTTCGTCGCTCTAAAATAAAAGCCTATATTTACATAGATTATACCGCGTTGTCGTTCAGATCGACCGAGATATTTATCCAGGGAAAGGGGGGGGGGGGAGGAGGAGGAAAACCCATAGAAAAAAAATCCGAGAACGATATCGTATATTATATAATCTACAATAATATATTATATTGTCGTCGTCGTCGCCGTCGTCGTCGCGCC
This sequence comes from Myzus persicae, assembly GCF_001856785.1. Taxonomy (NCBI): domain Eukaryota; kingdom Metazoa; phylum Arthropoda; class Insecta; order Hemiptera; family Aphididae; genus Myzus; species Myzus persicae. The sequence continues at coordinate 616,792 of NW_019100581.1, read as the reverse complement.
GATGCTCCACAGTTTTTTAATTACTCGATTTTTTTTTTATTTTTATTTTTTTATTTCCCGACGCCGCTCTCTCGCACGTGTCGTGTCTGCCAATTTAATACGAATTTTTTTTTTTTTTTTTTGTCAGTACACAACGATGTATACACTTGGCTGGTTGCAAGCGAACGTAGTTGTGAATCGAAAAACAGGATTCATTCATAAAGGAACGGCTGTTTGCGGACGCTACACTCGTACGCGGCGCCGGCGTTCGGCGAATATCTATTATTATTAGTTACTGCTGTGTTATTGTATATTTATATACATATACATATGTACACATGTATGCGATTATACACACTATATATAATATACGCACCGTGCGTATTGCAAAACCTTGACCACACGTCGCCGCCGTAGTCGTCACTAATAGCTTTTGGCTGTCGCAGACGCCGCCGAAGTCCGGGGGAAAAAAAAATCGTGATTCCGCCTAATAATATGAATCCACCTGCAGGATCATCTCAAGTCGTCACGAACGTTTTCTGCTCATCGAAAAACGTTATCATTGTATAATAATATAACGTATATTATATATTATTATAAATAAAAATATTTGTATCTGTAGGTTGTTTTTTTTTTATTGATACAGGTACGATAAAAACTAAAATGTCTCAATCGAAACGACCGAGTCTTTAATCAGCATAAATCACATTTTATGCGTATCTAAATCAATCAACTAGGTAATTAATTAGCTCTTTAATATACATGCACAATATTAATTGTGCCGTTGAGTCTCGTTTTCATTGAAACGACTCCAGTAATAAATTATAGTCGTACGGGCATCATAATAATATATACCGTCAATAGTTTGAACCATTGTATGTGTTCTCAGTTGTCAAGTAGTCCAATGGTTGCCGGATTTATTTTGTATTTAGATGTTCATACTAATATTTATGTTAACCGTAACAATTGTAGGAATATATTGACATCTTAGGTACCCGTTGAACAATAAAAAGTCATGAAATACATTTATTTTAAAACCATACAAATAATTTGAATAGTATGGAAGTATATAGAGGATAATCGTTAATTAACGGTCATTTGATATTATATTTACTTGGACTTAATATAATATTTACTCTCGACTGACTATGGAAATATCACACGAGGTTGTAATGAATTTATATTTTTAAATAATTTGGCAACGGGTAATTCGATAAAAGAACAGACATTATCTGAACATCCATTTCTCCCTACACATTTGACACGGACGTAAGCCTACCGAACTACTCAGTGTTGCTTACGGATTTCAAATTCACGAATCGAATTAATCGATCATGAAGAATTGAAGCACAAAACTATTATATTAAATACGCGTTGGAATACAATATTTAATCAGCATTTCGAGAAGACATCCACCAACCATCCCTTTACACGTGTTTCGTTATTTGCGTAAAATGGACAAGGTAACGTATGCCCCGAAGTAGGACTCTCTTCAACAGAGTTTCAGGTCAAGTCCACATTATTTAAGGATAGAGTGTAGGTACCTCCACAATATGGATGTGTACGAGGCCACTGAATCAATCAAATATTTGGTTTTCGTTTATTTTATAACATCATATATTTTCGACACGTCGTAATTATATGAATTGAGTTTTTTTTTTAAATTTAAAACAATATATTATATTACGATAAATCGCGTATTTTATAAAAATAATCGAATTTGTACACGAACGTACATCTATTGATGTCATACAATACCTATTGTTTTTTGCAACGTTATTATATTCTATCGTCATCTACCTACTCCCATATATATGCATTTTTATTAAAACGTATCAATAATAACAATTGAGTTCATGTTAAGAAGTCCGACTAGGAAATAAATGTTATTTCCTGCTTAAGGTACCATTTAATGAATTGTTACAATACAATAGGTTTTTTTTTTTTAAGTTTTTCTGGTAAGATATTTTCTGGTATTGCGGTCTTAAACAGATTTATTTACAGGTTAGGTCAGGTTAGGTAAAAAAAAAAAACGTAGGTATTATTGGTATTTTTTTTGAAAATGTGGCGCCAGTGAATTCTATAGACATTTAACGATATTATTTTTGTCACTTTTGTTGATGTTACCTGTAGCTATATTGTACATTATATTATGAACTATATATTATTAATGATTCTTTTTATATAAATAAATAATAGATACATCACTTGTTAACATAAAAAATTATTGATAAGCAAGTGTCAATATTTCAAATCGATTTAAGCAATTACAATTTTTAAACAATGTAAACGTTTATAACATTAGAAATAATATTTAAAGACAAGACTAGCCAATAGTCTCAAGTCTTAATTTGTAGGCCAGCGCCGGTATAATATGAACATTAAATAAAAAATACACAAAAAACTGACGTTTTCTCTAAAACGAGTACTTACTGCGATTTGTGAACACTACAATATAATATAATATTTATATAAATGTAATGTCAAAATATTGTCTTTATCACAGTGGATCGATATACACCGAAATACTTTAAGCTACGTCTTACGTAATAAATAAATTATATTGTCTCAATAAAATAAAAGTTAGTTTAAAATGTTTGGAACAGTTATCGTTGCTGCGCGGGGAGTGTTGTTGCCGGTTTGTAAAATGGAAACAAGTTATCCTACAGAAGTTCCCATCGATAAAATCAGAAGAAAAAAAAGAAAAACATTAAATAAATAAAATAATATACAATATTATTATTATTATGTGGCATAAAATATATTTTAAAGATGGTAATACTTTAAATTTTTTTTTCATTTTTTCGTGGAAATAGTTTTACTGAAAAGATTATTTTATTGCATTTTGGTTATTTAGATATTTGTGAAATATTGCTGAAAGCATCTTTTTCTAATTTATACCATCGCCATTAAAATAGTCGGATACACATGCCTGAATGGTAGTTACATTAACATGGACATTTAATTTAAATCCTATTCGAAATGAGTTAGAGCGTGAGAAATACCTATGACTGCTACCTACATTTGAATGTTAAATAAGTGGCAATTAAATTAATAGTCATACAATTAACCACATTGTCTTTGTAGGTAATAAAATTATTAATATGTTTATAATGATATTTTAAAATCGTTTGTATAGTGTATTTAAAAAACAACCAATTAGACTAAAAATGCGTTTTGTATTCTCATTAAAATATATTAACCCGGGATCCTGATATTACTAAAATTAACACTTTTCACATTTCTCTAAACATTACGTACACGCGTATATCTGGAAGTATGATTACTGCTAGCCTAATAATAAACAGCCGGACGGTGTTCATAATTCCTAATATTATAAATTGTATTTGTGTCCGGGTGGGTTGAATTGAAATTATACTCGAACAGATGTTTCGGTAAAACGTCCAAACGCGATATTTTAATTATAACTGGATGTCTGCAAAAAAAAAAAATAGTAAAAATGTAAAATGTAATTTATTGTTAGTCGGAAATAACATGAAATGGGTAGGTTTGTTCCAAATGAGGTCCATCGCGTTATTAATGTGCAAACGGATTTCGCTGAATCATATATTATTATTTTACCTGTGCTACGACATTTCGTCACGGTGGTCTGCGAGAGGGTTCAAAGTCAACTGAGTGTACCCACTTGGACATATATATATATACCTACACTTACGTTTTACTAATAAGATGTCGAAACTGCAATAAACTGTTGTCAAACGAAAAATACAGACATGGTTTCGAACAAATAAAATTACAACAACCGAGCGCAGGACAAGAGACTAACTCTTAAGGTAGTGTTGTACCTTTTACCGATATGAGTTATACCCAACCCAACGGGCCTGACGTCTTATATAAATGGCTGCTGTCTTCACTTCGATTAAATTCTTTCGACGATAACTAATTAATAGGGTTTTCAATGAAGTCCTGAGTCTGGATTAAATCTTTAAAATATTATATTCGAAGAAAATCACGTCATTGACATTGTCACTATAATATTCTTTATTGATATTGCACAAAAATATTCTATTGTACATGTACCTTCCACGTTGTTAACGGCATTGAAACATTTTAGTAGTTTTGATTTAATTATTCATTTCCTCATTCTCTCGAGAGATTTGAAAATTGAATAGGTACCCCCGAAAAATAGTTGCACCAGTTATCTCAGAAAAAAATCTCGGTCTGAGCTCTCCCCCCCCCGCCACCCAACGGATATACATCAAAAACAGAAACAAATTACTAATGAAAGATCACAATATCAATATAAGCAAAATAAATACCTATATTATTTCAAGGGGGTTGATTCACCCCTCCTCCCTTGTTCGTCCCCTTTCGAAACCTAGGTGTATGTGTGCGTGTGTGTGTGTGTCTGAGCGTGTGTATTTATAGACTATAGATTTTTTTACACTGTTGGGTGTAATATATAATGATATAATGATAATATATAGGATTAGGATATATGATATCGGTTTTCGCTATACTTACTACGCCAAGGAAATTTGTTCATATCCGAAGCGACACTTGCGATTATTTACGGCGGTGTTCGGTTTCGAATAATAATTCAGCATTACAGCATAAAAAAACAATTTGTACACACAATAACCAGAATGTCCGTTGAGTTGACATTTTCCTTGAGATATTATTTTATTATGTACCTACTATAGGTACCTATGTATAGTTTATATACATTATACATACACCATATACATGTGTTATATGTATATAATATTATGGTAAAAAATAAAACGTCAATACTATCTTTTATTTAAATATAATATGTACATATACCTAATATTTTTTTAAATCAGTGAAATTATTATTATCACTGTATTATCACTATGAACTAGATCGTTGTATTCTGTATATTATGTTATGTATAGTAATATAATAGGTATATATCACGTGTAATACAAAATATTTCTTTTATTTTATTATATTAAATAATAATAGTGCATACGCACAGTAACCAAACACAAATAAAATAAAATATATTTTCAGCTCTGAACATAATAGGTAGTAAGCTCAAAATCACAAGAAGTTTATTTTTATTTTCGTTCCGTCCACCAATCATATTAATATACTCATTAGGTATTATAATTCTTTGCGCAAACGTAGGCTCCAAAAAATGCGTTAAAATACCTACAAAACGTATAGGTACATAAGTAAACCACGGCAAGTATATTGTAGTACAATTTATTTTGGGTGGGGGGTGTATAAAAAAGAAGTAAAAAAAAAAACTTTAAACAAACAACTCGGTATTAGACGCGTATAATACATATATAAATAATATTGTGATCATTATTCAAGATAAAGTCTTTATTATATATACGTTTAATATATATATTTTGCATATATAAGCGTGTCTTGCATGCTGCAGGTACCTATTTATTATATAGATATTATGTATAGTGTACAATGTACATAATATTATACGCGTACGATAATTTAATTATTACGACTTATTATGTTTATATATGCACGTATTATACACAAATTACCTACGTTGAATGCAATATGTATAACAGTTGAAAATTATTTGTGTAGGTACAATGATCATAAACAAAACATATTATTATTATTATTATTATTATTATTTTAATATTATAAGTTTTCGTTAATAGACTTGTAAATGCGTTTATAAGCTTATAAATAATAATATTACATCAAAACAACGCGCGAAAACCTCATTCGTTGCATACATACCCGTACGGACGTTTAGCAAACCGATTTAAATGTTTTAAAATATTATCTGACATCAACACGATGATGCAATTAAGATTCAATTTTTATGACGGTTAACTTAAAGCCATGTACGAATTTAATGTAACAATAATTGCAGTTTTCATATGATAGCAGTACATTTCAACTTTTTAAAATTATTCTGCAGAACAAGCTATCAACAAGTACCTATTACTTAACATTAAATATTATCTATAACCTATATGTATTTCAATAGTGTAATATAATACTCAGAATATGAAATTAAACTAGCTACTACCAACTAATATCGATTAAGTTTGAGTACTTCACAAACTTTAATGTTTGATCAAAATCAAAGAGTGAGTAGGCAATATTTTTAATTTTTGGACGGAGATTCAAATAAAAGAGTACATTATAAGTTATAACTTATAAGTACAAGTGTTTTGTGATTAAGACATTGTTAATTATTTATCGACCGTACTCGGTGGTTAAAGTCAAATAATATAAAATCGCTCTTTCATGAAATACTCTAAAAAATAAAATGTCCTAATTATAACGATTACGTGGTAATTTTTGACTTAAAAACTTGTTTTTTAATTATTCAAAAAAGATTTCTGATGTTAAAGACAAATCAATTTATTTAAAGACAAAATATATAGATGGACAAGTGATAGATATTATCTCGTAAGAAAATTATTATGATAAAAAAAATTAAATTATGCAATGAATAAGATTTATTTATGGACGTTGTAAATTGTTTTCATCTAATCGTTTATTTAATTATGCCTTTGCATTTTTTTAAAATTGAAATACAAATTATATAACACATTCTTATTTTAAGGTTGACTTCCTACAAATTTCAATAAAATTGTATTTGAATGTGTGCTATGTTGCATGTTAGGTACAATTTGTAAATACAAATATCGATTAGTATTAAACATTAATGTGTTGAAACCAAATACTGTGTTGTTTTAAAACAAGCCATAAATAAATATGTTAATTTTTGAAACCAACTAATATATACATGCAAATAGTGTATTTTTATTGTAAAATATTGTAAGCAAATCTAAGAATATACAACGCGCATTTGCTGTTCAACAGCACAAATATCTCAGGAAATACTATCGAAATAAAAACGAGTCACAATCAATGTGGAAAAAAAGAAAACACTTAATGGCTGAATAATATCCATTAGTATAAATAATATATACATATACATTTTTTTAGTATTCAGAGTGTAGGCAATAAAGTAACTTGTCTATCGAGAATCGCCCATAAAAAGGGATACAGAAGTAGCAACCAACAAATGGCCGTGGAATGTTTGGAAAAAACATATCATTGTGTTCTTGTAATTTACTACAACGTAAAAACACCATAAACAATTTGAATGGCATTTTCTACTTAACTGGTCAATTCCACCAGATTTGTCAAGGCGTTATCATCCAAGTCTGTGTATTTTTTGTCTCGATATTGTTGTTTATTTTTTTGTTTTTCTGTTAATTTACCGTTTATACATGGGACGTCATAGTGAAATCTAAAAAGTACACGACGAGTTTCGACAAATGTACCTACATGGATACACGTTTCTCTCGGCCGACACTATAATAATGATAATGCTATTACAAAAATATGGTGAATTATCTAGAGTTCAATCAGTA